>NC_091983.1:14464023-14498664 GCF_044704955.1 Pristiophorus japonicus
ACTTTGCTGCAACACGCACCCAACCCCATAGGATGATGCATCACATGTCAAAATCAATTTATCCATTATGTGTGACCACCAACATTGCACTGCCTAGCACTGGGATGATCTCTTTGGTTTACGTCCGTAATTGTGTGTCAATGCGTTCTAGTTTGGGTCTGCTAGCTCTGAGTGGCCACAGTTTCTCGAATTGTTGGACACTCACAAGTGACTGGCTGGCCCCTGTGTCTAGCTTTTATCACTACTCTCATCATCATAGGTGACGTCTTTGTGTATGAGCTGTGGATGTTTGCCACCTGAACCCGCTGAACTTCAGCGTCCATTGCTGTGTCCCAAGCATCAACCTGCCTTGCAGACCCGTCTTGTGGTTCATCCGCTTCGTAAACCAGCCTCGCTGCGGGCTTCCTGTACATCCTGGCTAAATGTCCACTCAAGTTACTATTTCTGCAGATAAATTGTTGAAACCTGCAGGTTTTTGCAGCATGTCTGCCCCCGCACCTCCAGCATGAGCTGAGATTGTTGTGAACAAAAGGGTTGTTACCAGGCATTCCTCTCTGATTGTCTCTTTAATTACTCTTGAGCACTCTGTTAGTGGGTGTCAATGGCCCCATCCTGGGACATATTGTCCCTTGTGATGGTGTAATTGTCCGTTCAATCTGCCATTGTCTGTGTTGAGGACCCACTCTAGAGTCTGTTGCTGCCTGGGTGGTGTCGAATTGCCCTTGCCTGCCTGCGGGGTTCTGAGTCACGTTTACAATGTTAACTCCCTGCTCCATCGCCACGGTGGGAGCAGAGTTGCGCGCGTATATGATCTTGGTTTCCTCCTCCCCCGCTATGAAGGTTTGAGCCATCAACACTGCTGCTTCCAAGGTCAAGTCCTTGGTCTCAATTAGCTTGCTGAAAATCCAGGCATGACCAATGCCCTCAATGAAGAAATCCCGAAACATCTCCCCCCTGCAGGCATCTGTGAACTTACAGAGGCTAGCCAAGTGCCGAAGGTCTGTAACGAAGTCCGGTATGCTCTGCCCTTCCCGACGTTGGTGCGCATAGACTCGGTGTCGGGCCATGTGTACACCGGTTTGAGGTGCTCACCGATCAGTTTGCTGAGCTCTTCAAAGGTTTTATCCGCCGGCTTCTCGGGTGCGAGCAGGTCTTTCATCAGCGCGTACGTCTTAGGTCCACAGCTGGTCAGTAGATGCGCCCTTCGCTTGTCAGCCGCTGCCGCGAGAGAGAGAGAGAGAGAGGATCGTGAGAGGGAGGGAGAGAGATAGAGAGAGAGAGGATCGGGAGAGGGAGCGAGAGCGGGAGAGAGGGAGAGAGAGAGGGAAAGAGAGAGAGAGGATCTGGAGAGGAAGAAATAGGGAGAGAGAGAGAGAGGGAGAACAGAGAGAGAGGATCAGGAGAGGGAGAGAGAAAGAGAGAGAGAAGATCGGGAGAGGGAGAGAGAGAGAGGGAGAGAGAAGATCGGGAGAGAGAGGGAGAGAGAGAGGGAGAGAGAGAGGGAGAGATATAGAGAGAGAGAGGATCAGGAGCGGGAGAGAGAGAGAAGGAGTGAGAGAGAGGGAGAGAGAGAGAGGGAGAGAGAGAGAGGAGAGAGAGAGTGTGGATCGGGAGAGAGAGAGAGGCAGAGAGAGAGAGAGAGAGGGAGAGAGGATAGGGAGAGGGAGCAAGAGAGGGAGAGAGGATAGGGAGAGGGAGAGAGAGAGGATCAGGAGAGTGTCATGTACATTACATGGTTACTGTGTGTACTATCACAAGGTATGCCACCAGAGGGCACCGCAGTGGGAGACTTGTAGGTTACCTGTACAGGTGTGCCTGGCCTAGTATAAAAGGCAAACACCAGGTGTGATCCTCACTGGAGTTATCGATAAAGGACTAAGGTCACTACAGTTCAAGTACAACACATTGCCTCGTGGAGTCATTATCAGAGCATCCAAAGACATAACAATTGGCGACGAGATTATGGACTTTCACACGAAAATGGCTACCCTTGGTACATTGCAGCAGTTCGCCGATGGTGATAATTGGGACACCTTTGTGGAGCGGCTCGAACATTTCTTCACAGCAAACGACCTGGCAGGAGATGACCCGGCCACACGGGTCGATAAGCCCAGAGCTATCCCGCTAACCAGTTGTGGGCCCACGGTCTACGGCCTCGTCAGGGACTTGCTGGCACCAGTGAAGACAACGACCAAGACGTACAAGGAGCTTGTAACCCTGATCCAGGAGCAACTCAAGCCCAAGGAGAGCATCCTCACAGCCAGACACCGGTTCTATACCCACCGACGGCCCGAAGGTCAGGAAGTCGCGAAATACGCCGCAGACCTCAGGAGGCTGGCGGCAACGTGCGAGTTCAGTAACCACCTCACCGAAGCGCTGCGGGACATTTTTTTCATTGGAATCGGCCATGAGGGCCTTCTTCATAAGCTACTGTCTGCGGATACCACAGTCACCCTGCAGAAGGCCATCTCTGTGAGCCAGGCATTCATGACCTCGACCTGCGGCTCTAGGCAGGTGACTCACCCTCAGGACTCAAACCCGGCAGGTACTGTGCACAGAGTGGCGTCGTTCAGGAGCTGGACTGTAGAACGCGAACCTTCTCAGGGAAGAGAGAACAGGCCCCCCGAGTCCTTTAACTCAGAGACCGCCGAGGGGGGCTAACCGAGTAGCTCCATGCTGGAGTTGTGGAGGGAATCACAGGGCTCACCAGTGCCGTTTTAAAGACTATGTGTGCAAAGGTTGCAGCACAAAGGGCCACCTCCAGCGAATGTGTAAGAGAGATAAGACTCACTGTGTCGATGAAGAGTCTGCAGATGGCCATGGATCCAGCGTGGATTATGAAACGATGGGCAGAGAGGCAGCCCAGCCCCACGACGAGGTATACAGCATGTTTACCTGCACCACCCAGTATTCCCGCTGAAGATGGAAGTCGAGACAGATGGTGTTCTGGTCTTCATGGAAGTGGACACGGGGGCGAGCCAGTCAGTAATGAGCCATGAATCCTTTGCGAGGCTATGGGACAATCAAGCTGAACGACACAAGTTGGTCCCGGTTCAGGCAAAGCTGCACACCTACACCGATGAACTTATCCCAGAGGTAGTGTGAATGTAAAGGTACTCCACGATGGCACGGTGCACAAGTTACCTCTGTGGATTGTTGCAGGTGATGGACCAATGCTGCTCGGCAGAAGGTGGATGAGAAGATCCGTTGGAGCTGGGAAGAGTTCACCCCTCCAGCGATCGACGTCCCCTGCGCTCAGAGGCAAAGCAAGCCCCCACCTGAGGTTGGATCCGGTACCAGAGAGCAGACCAGCACAGCACCCGAGGCACAGACCGCTCAGCACGACTGCGTGGAGATGATCCAGGGGAGACGACCCAAACACACCTTCCAGAATATATCTCACCAGTCGAATGTATTTGCCTCACAACTGAACCTCAAATGTAATGCTGTTAAGGCAAATTTCATTTTCTGGACGTGAATGTATATGTATCTAATGAGCCTCCGACAATCTATATGTCCGGGGGTGGGGGGAGGGGGGGGGAGAGAATGGAGTGGTCATGGATACACAAACAGAAACCACCAGCACTCTACTGCCATCGAAACACCAACCACTCACCCAAGATGGAAACGACCCGCCAAGGGTCAATCAGATAGAGCTAAGCCCAGAGCACAGTCAATGCAGAGGTGATTTGTACTAAAGGCTTGGGGGAGAGTGATGTCATGTATCCTACATAGTTACTGCTTGTACTATTACAAGGTGTGCCAGAGGGCACCACAGTGGGAGACTCGTGGGTTACCTGTACAGGTGTGCCAGGGCTGATATAAAAGGCAGGCCACCAGGTGTAATCCTCACTCTGGAGTTAACAATAAAGAACTAAGGTCACTACAGTTCAAGTACAACACATTGCCTCGTGGAGTCATTATCAGAGCATCCAAAGACATAACAGAGAGGGAGAGAGAGAGAGAGCGAGAGGGAGCGAGAGAGAGAGGATCAGGAGAGAGAGAGAGAGGATCGGGAGAGAGAGAGAGAGAGAGAGAGAGGATCGGGAGAGAGAGAGAGAGAGGGAGAGAGAGAGAGGAAGAGAGAGGATCGGGAGAGTGGGAGAGAGAGAGATAGAGAGAGGATCGGGAGAGAGAGAGGGAGAGCGAGAGAGAGAGAGAGAGGATCGGGAGAGAGAGAGAGAGAGAGAGCGAGGGAGAGAGAGAGGGAGAGAGAGGATCGGGAGAGAGAGAGAGAGGGAGAGAGAGGATCAGGAGAGAGAGAGAGAGAGGATCGGGAGAGAGAGAGGGAGAGCGAGAGAGAGAGAGAGAGAGAGAGAGAGGGAGGGAGAGGATCGGGAGAGAGAGAGAGAGGATCAGGAGAGAGAGAGAGAGGATCGGGAGAGAGAGAGGGAGAGCGAGAGAGAGAGAGAGAGAGAGAGAGAGAGGGAGAGGATTGGGAGAGAGAGAGAGAGAGAGGGAGAGCGAGAGAGAGAGAGAGAGGGAGAGAGAGAGAGGGAGAGGATCGGGAGAGAGAGAGAGAGAGAGGGAGAGAGAGGATCGGGAGAGTGGGAGAGAGAGAGATAGAGAGAGGATCGGGAGAGGCTGTAATGCCAAGAGTCTGGTTACTGTAAACTCACTCAGGTACAACCTGATCCATCTTTATTCCGAGACTGCCAGTGTGACAAAGACACCCAGCTTATATACAGGTGACCAAGCACACATGCCACATGCGTACAGCCCGATGACCTCCGACCGCGGCGCCCTCTGCAGTCTGGTGACCCCCAAGCATTAATACATAACAACATCCCCCTCTTAAAATCTTAACAACAGTCTTTTTACAAATTAAGATGGTCTAGGGCTTTCTTCTCACGAGTTGATCGTTGTCATATATCCTACATGGTTACTGTGTGTACTATCACAAGGTGTGCCACCAGAGGGCACTGCAGTGGGGAACTCGTGGGTTACCTGTACAGGTGAGCCTGGCCTAGTATAAAAGGCAGGTCACCAGGTGTGATCCTCACACTGGAGTTATCAATAAAGCACTAAGGTCACTACAGTTCAAGTACAACACATTGTCTCGTGGAGTCATTATCAGAGCATCTAAAGACGTAACAATTGGCGACGAGTTTACGGACCTTCATGCGAAAATGGCTACCCTTGGTACGTTGCAGTAGTTCGCTGATGGTGATGATTGGGATGCCTTTGTGGAGAGGCTCGAACATTTCTTCACAGCGAACGACCTGGCAGGAGACAACCCGGCCACACTGGCAGTCCGGGGAGCGTCGAGAGAGGCGGGAGTGGGCGAGAGGCAGCGGCCTATAAAGGCTCAGCAGTCGGGTAGTCCGGGGAGAGAGGCGGGGCTTGTACAGCTCCAGCTGGGAGAGAAGGCAAAAAAGAAGTAGAAATAAATCAAAAGGTGACGTCACAGCCAAGGGGTAAGTGATTGGCTGGTGATTGGTGAGTAGTTTTTCTTTTTCTTTCTTTTTTATATCAGTCAGTAACTTTTAACATTGTTGTTGCCAATTTAAGGGTATCTAAGGGTTAAGTCATGGCAGGGGAGCTCGGTCACGTGATATGCTCCTCCTGTACCATGTGGGAACTCAGGGACACTTCCGATGTCCCTGACGATTACGTGTGCGGGAAGTGTATCCGCCTCCAGCTCCTGACGGACCTCGTTGCGGAGTTGGAGCTGAGGGTGGATTCACTCTGGAGCATCCACGATGCTGAGAATGACGTGTTGCGAGTTGGTCGTACCGCAGGGAAAGGGTCCACAGCCAGCGAGAGAATGGAAGACCAGCAGGAAGAGTAGTGCAAGGAAGGTAGTGCAGGGGTCCCCTGTGGTCATCCCCCTGCAAAACAGATACACTGCTTTGAGTACTGTTGAGGGGGATGACTCATCAGGGGAGGGCAGCAGCAGCCAAGTTCATGGCACCGTGGCTGGCTCTGCTGCACAGGAGGGCAGGAAAAAGAGTGGGCGAGCAATAGTGATAGGGGATTCAATTGTGAGGGGAATAGATAGGCGTTTCTGCGGCCGCAACCGAGACTCCAGGATGGTATGCTGCCTCCCTGGTGCAAGAGTCAAGGATGTCTCGGAGCGGGTGCAGGACATTCTAAAAAGGGAGGGAGAACAGCCAGTTGTTGTGGTGCACATTGGTACCAACGACATAGGTAAAAAAAGGGATGAGGTCCTACAAAACGAATTTAAGGAGCTAGGAGCTAAATTAAAAAGTAGGACCTCAAAAGTAGTAATCTCGGGATTGCTACCAGTGCCACGTGCTAGTCAGAGTAGGAATCGCAGGATAGCACAGATGAAAACGTGGCTTTAGCAGTGGTGCAGCAGGGAGGGATTCAAATTCCTGGGGCATTGGAACCGGTTCTGGGGGAGGTGGGACCAGTACAAACCGGACGGTCTGCACCTGGGCAGGACAGGAACCAGAGTCCTCGGGGGAGTGTTTGCTAGTGCTGTTGGGGAGGAGTTAAACTAATATGGCAGGGGGATGGGAACCAATGCAGGGAGACAGAGGGAAACAAAAAGGAGACAAAAGCAAAAGACAGAAAGGAGATGAGGAAAAGTGGAGGGCAGAGAAACCCAAGGCAAAGAACAAAAAGGGCCACTGTACAGCAAAATTCTAAAAGGACAAAGGGTGTTAAAAAAACAAGCCTGAAGGCTTTATGTCTTAATGCAAGGAGTATCCATAATAAGGTGGATGAATTAACTGTGCAAATAGATGTTAACAAATATGATGTGATTGGGATTAAAGAGACGTGGCTCCAGGATGATCAGGGCTGGGAACTCAACATCCAGGGGTATTCAACATTCAGGAAGGATAGAATAAAAGGAAAAGGAGGTGGGGTAGCATTGCTGGTTAAGGAGGAGATTAATGCAATAGTTAGGAAGGACATTAGCTTAGATGATGTGGAATCTATATGGGTAGAGCTGCAGAACACCAAAGGGCAAAAAACGTTAGTGGGAGTTGTGTATAGACCTCCAAACAGTAGTAGTGATGTTGGGGAGGGCATCAAACAGGAAATTAGGGGTGCATGCAATAAAGGTGCAGCAGTTATAATGGGTGGACTTTAATATACACATAGATTGGGCTAACCAAACTGGAAGCAATACGGTGGAGGAGGATTTCCTGGAGTGCATAAGGGATAGTTTTCTAGACCAATATGTCGAGGAACCAACTAGGTGGAAGGCCATCTTAGACTGGGTGTTGTGTAATGAGAGAGGATTAATTAAAAATCTCATTGTGCGAGGCCCCTTGGGGAAGAGTGACCATAATATGGTGGAATTCTACATTAGGATGGAGAATGAAACAGTTAATTCAGAGACCATGGTCCAGAACTTAAAGAAAGGTAACTTTGAAGATATGAGGCGTGAATTGGCTAGGATAGATTGGCGAATGATACTTAACGGGTTGACTGTGGATGGGCAATGGCAGACATTTAGAGACCGCATGGATGAACTACAACAATTGTACATTCCTGTCTGGCGTAAAAATAAAAAAGGGAAGGTGGCTCAACCGTGGCTATCAAGGGAAATCAGGGATAGTATTAAAGCCAAGGAAATGGCATACAAATTGGCCAGAAATAGCAGCGAACCCGGGGACTGGGAGAAATTTAGAACTCAGCAGAGGAGAACAAAGGGTTTGATTAGGGCAGGGAAAATGGAGTACGAGAAGAAGCTTGCAGGGAACATTAAGACGGATTGCAAAAGTTTCTTTAGGTATGTAAAGAGAAAAAGGTTAGTAAAGACAAACGTAGGTCCCCTGCAGTCAGAATCAGGGGAAGTCATAACGGGGAACAAAGAAATGGCGGACCAATTGAACAAGTACTTTGGTTCGGTATTCACGAAGGAGGACACAAACAACCTTCCGGATATAAAAGGGGTCAGAGGGTCTAGTAAGGAGGAGGAACTGAGGGAAATCCTTATTAGTCGGGAAATTGTGTTGGGGAAATTGATGGGATTGAAGGCCGATAAATCCCCAGGGCCTGATGGACTGCATCCCAGAGTACTTAAGGAGGTGGCCTTGGAAATAGCGGATGCATTGACAGTCATTTTCCAACATTCCATTGACTCTGGATCAGTTCCTATGGAGTGGAGGGTAGCCAATGTAACCCCAATTTTTAAAAAGGAGGGAGAGAGAAAACAGGGAATTATAGACCGGTCAGCCTGACCTCAGTAGTGGGTAAAATGATGGAATCAATTATTAAGGATGTCATAGCAGTGCACTTGGAAAGAGGTGACATGATAGGTCCAAGTCAGCATGGATTTGTGAAAGGGAAATCATGCTTGACAAATCTTCTGGAATTTTTTGAGGACGTTTCCAGTAGAGTGGACAAGGGAGAACCAGTTGATGTGGTATATTTGGACTTTCAGAAGGCTTTCGACAAGGTCCCACACAAGAGATTAATGTGCAAAGTTAAAGCACATGGGATTGGGGGTAGTGTGCTGACATGGATTGAGAACTGGTTGTCAGACAGGAAGCAAAGAGTAGGAGTAAATGGGTACTTTTCAGAATGGCAGGCAGTGACTAGTGGGGTACCGCAAGGTTCTGTGCTGGGGCCCCAGCTGTTTACATTGTACATTAATGATTTAAACGAGGGGATTAAATGTAGTATCTCCAAATTTGCAGATGCCACTAAGTTGGGTGGCAGTGTGAGCTGCGAGGAGGATGCTATCAGGCTGCAGAGTGACTTGGATAGGTTAGGTGAGTGGGCAAATGCATGGCAGATGAAGTATAATGTGGATAAATGTGAGGTTATCCACTTTGGTGGTAAAAACAGAGAGACAGACTATTATCTGAATGGTGACAGATTAGGAAAAGGGGAGGTGCAACGAGACCTGGGTGTCATGGTACATCAGTCATTGAAGGTTGGCATGCAGGTACAGCAGGCGGT
The DNA here is from genome assembly GCF_044704955.1 of Pristiophorus japonicus. Taxonomy (NCBI): domain Eukaryota; kingdom Metazoa; phylum Chordata; class Chondrichthyes; family Pristiophoridae; genus Pristiophorus; species Pristiophorus japonicus. Next base: position 14,472,907 of record NC_091983.1, read on the forward strand.
TAAGAAAGCAAATGGCATGTTGGCCTTCATAGCGAGGGGATTTGAGTACAGGGGCAGGGAGGTGTTGCTACAGTTGTACAGGGCCTTGGTGAGGCCACACCTGGAGTATTGTGTACAGTTTGGTCTCCTAACTTGAGGAAGGACATTCTTGCTATTGAGGGAGTGCAGCGAAGGTTCACCAGACTGATTCCCGGGATGGCGGGACTGACCTATCAAGAAAGACTGGATCAACTGGGCTTTTATTCACTGGAGTTCAGAAGAATGAGAGGGGATCTCATAGAAACGTTTAAAATTCTGACGGGTTTAGACAGGTTAGATGCAGGAAGAATGTTCCCAATGTTGGGGAAGTCCAGAAGCAGGGGTCACAGTCTAAGGATAAGGGGTAAGCCATTTAGGACCGAGATGAGGAGAAATTTCTTCACCCAGAGAGTGGTGAACCTGTGGAATTCTCTATCACAGAAAGTTGTTGAGGCCAATTCACTAAATATATTCAAAAAGGAGTTAGATGAAGTTCTTACTACTAGGGGGAACAAGGGGTATGGCGAGAAAGCAGGAATGGGGTACTGAAGTTGCATGTTCAGCCATGAACTCATTGAATGGCGGTGCAGGCTCGAAGGGCCGAATGCAAAACTCCTGCACCTATTTTCTATGTTTCTATGTCTATGTTTCTATAAGTCCAGAGCTATCCTGTTGACCAGTTGTGGGCCCACGGTCTATGGCCTCGTCAGGGACTTGCTGGCACCAGCGAAGACAATGACCAAGACGTACGAGGAGCTTGTAACGGTGATCCAAGAACAACTCAAGCCCAAGGAGAGCATCCTCACAGCCAGACACCGGTTCTACACCCACCGACGGCCTGAAGGCCAGGAAATCGCGAAATACGCCGCAGACCTCAGGAGGCTGGCGGTAACGTGCGAGTTCAGTAACCACCTCACCGAAGCGCTGCGGGACATTTTTGTCATTGGAACCGGCCATGAGGGCCTTCTTCATAAGCTACTGTCTGCGGATACCACAGTCACCCTGCAGAAGGCCATCTCTGTGAGCCAGGCATTCATGACCTCGACCTGCGGCTCTAGGCAGGTGACTCACCCTCAGGACTCAAACCCGGCAGGTGCTGTGCACAGAGTGGCGTCGTTCAGGAGCTGGACTGTAGAACGCGAACCCTCTCAGGGAAGAGAGAACAGGCCCCCCGAGTCCTTTAACTCAGAGTCCGCCGAGGGGGGCTAACCGAGTAGCTCCATGCTGGAGTTGTGGAGGGAATCACAGGGCTCACCAGTGCCGTTTTAAAGACTATGTATGTAAAGGCTGCAGCACAAAGGGCCACCTCCAGCGAATGTGTAAGAGAGATATGACTCACTGTGTCGATGAAGAGTCTGCAGATGGCCATGAATCCAGCGTGAATTATGAAACGATGGGCAGAGAGGCAGCCCAGCCCCACGACGAGGTATACAGCATGTTTACCTGCACCACCCAGTGTTCCCGCTGAAGATGGAAGTCGAGACAGATGGTGTTCTGGTCTTCATGGAAGTGGACACGGGGGCGAGCCAGTCAGTAATGAATCAAGAAGCCTTTGAGAGGCTATGGGACAATCAGGCTGAACGACACAAGATGGTCCCAGTTCAGGCAAAGCTGCACACCTACACCGATGAACTTATCCCAGAGGTAGTGTGAATGTAAAGGTACTCCACGATGGCACGGTGCACAAGTTACCTCTGTGGATTGTTGCAGGTGATGGACCAACGCTGCTCGGCAGAAGGTGGATGGAGAAGATCCATTGGAGCTGGGAAGAGTTCACCCCTCCAGCGATCGAAATCCCCCGCGCTCAGAGGCAAAGCAAGCCCCCACCTGAGGTTGGATCCGGTACCAGAGAGCAGACCAGCACAGCACCCGAGGCACAGACCGCTCAGCACGACTGCGTGGAGATGATCCAGGGGAGACGACCCAAATGCACCTTCCAGGCTCCAATGGCAGTACTCCGGAGGAAGAAAATCGGATCCAAAGGCGACTTCCCAGCTGTGATGGCAGAACCCGGGGAGAAGAGGATCACTGAAATCGACCACGAGGTGATGTACTGATGGAGCAACAGGTGTCACCAAATGGAGAAGAGGATTTGTGTAAAGATAGCAAGGCTCTCTTCAAGGAGGCCTGCAACCCACCACACTTAAAGGGACAGTTCCACATTCTCAATCAATGTAATAGCAACTGTGAGTTAGATGTAAAATGTGCAATTGATGATCCGAGTTGTGTACATGCAATAAGCGAGGAAAAGTCTCACGATCGCGGAGCTAGATGTTATTTACCATGAGTAATGAAACGTTGTGTGAGGTGGGATTTCAACTGCACGCAGTCAATGCAGCGGGCAAACACCCATCGGGAGCACACAGGTCCAGCGAGCTACCCAATGCTGTAGCCTGCGTCCCTGGGACCAGAGTTATGCACCATGGAGTGTGGCCACAAGCAGCCAACACACACGAGCTGCAGAGCAAGCGATCTCAGGAGAGCACCAGTATCGATACCTTGCCCCTGATCGGCTCCACCTCTCAGGCACCCGATGGCACCAACCGCCACGAGCCTGAAAGGGCAAACCGCGCTAAGGCGCAGCCCCCAGACCCCATCGCCACCAAGGCTACACCCGGGAACGAAGGGTCACCTGCAACGGTTCTCCCAAATGGAACCGGGACCAGCCAGGATCCCAAACCAAGTAACGCCCGGGCAAGCGAGCCAGCAGTTCCCTGTGCACTGCCAGACGATAGAGCTAAGCCCAGAGCACAGTCAATGTATGAAGGCGATTTGCACTAAAGGCTTGGGGGGGGTGGGGGGGGGAGTGATGTCATGTATCCTACATGGTTACTGCTTGCACTATCACAAGGTGTGCCACCAGAGGCACAGCAGTGGGAGACTTGTAGATTACCTGTACAGGTGTGCCTGGCCTAGTATAAAAGGCAGGTCACCAGGTGTAATCCTCACACTGGAGTTATCAATAAAGTACTAAGGTCACTACAGTTCAAGTACAACACACTGCCTCGTGGAGTCATTGTCAGAGCATCTAAAGACATAACAATCGTCTCAGTTCAACTTTGGCTCTGGGCGAGCGTTCTGAGTCCGTTGAGACTGAGGGCTGAGTAGCCGATCTGATGGGAGTGGTCAAGACCACATCAGAGACTGAAGGTTCAGAGTCAGTAATGTCAGCAGAGTCCTCTGATGAGTCAACAATGGTTGGTTGGTCACTGACTGCATCTTCCTCACTCGGTTCCAGTTCATCGGTGTGCCGCAGTTTAACCTGGTCAAGGTGTTTCCTGCATGTTTGACCATTCTTGAGCAGGACAATAAACACTCTGTTACCTTCCTTGGCTGTAACAGTGCCGGTGATCCACTTTGGACCTTGACCATAGTTCAGTACATAAACCGGGTCGTTGACCGAGATGTCACGTGACACGGCAACACGATCATGACACCATTGCTGACTTTGACGTCTGTTTTCAACACGATCATTCAAATCGGGATAAACAAGAGAAAGCCTGGTCTTGAGATTTTTCTTCATCAGTAGTTCAGCAGGAGGAACCCCAGTAAGCGTACGGGGTCTTGCCCTGTAACTGAGCAATATACATGACAACCGTCTCTGCAGTGAGCCCTGAGTTACACGTTTCATACTTTGCTTGATCGTTTGACCGACACACTCTGCTTGACCATTGGAAGCAGGCTTGAATGGAGCTGATCTCACATGTCTGATGCCATTGAGTTTCATGAACTGCTGGAACTCAAGACTTGTGAAGCAAGATCCGTTGTCGCTCAGAACAGACACTGTAGGACTTCTTCAAGATTGTTCAGTGTCGCGACCTGTGACCAGAATGTCATCTTGAAACACGACAGTTCTAGGAACGGACTTCAGTAAACTTTCCATATTCCTGTGAAATATGGCTGCAGCCGAACGAATCCCAAAAGGACACCTGTTGTAGTCGAACAGTCCTTTATGGGTGTTGATGCAGGTGAGTTTCTTCGAAGTGTTGACAAGCTCCTGGGTCATATAAACAGATGTCAGATCCAGTTTTGTGAACGACTTTCCACCAGCTAGCATGGCGAACAGGTCATCAGCCCTCGGTAACGGATACTGATCCTGTTTCGAAAATCGGTTAATCGTAACCTTGTAGTCTCCACAAATCCTGACAGTGCCTTCACTCTTCAACACAGGAACAATGGGACTAGCCCACTCGTTAAACTCGACCGGTGATATGATCCCTTCACGCTGAAGTATGTCAAGCTCAATTTTAACCTTCTCCTTCATCATGTATGGAACAGACCGAGCTTTGAGATAGACAGGCCTTGCATTGGAGTCCAGGTGAATCTGCAACTTGGCTCATGTAAAATTACCAATGCCCGGTTCAAACAAAGAAGGAAACTTTTTCAATATTTGAGCACATGAAGTATCATCCACCGAGAACAACATCTTGACATCGTTCCAGTTCAGCTTGATTTTCTCGAGTCAATTCCTGCCAAACAGCGTTGGACCATTACCTGGGACAATCCATAATGGTAGCTCGTGAACCACACCATCATATGACACCTCGATTACTGCACTGCCGAGCACCGGTATGAGTTCCTTAGTGTAAGTACGCAACCTGGCATTGACTGGACTCAGCTTCGGTTTTACAGCCTTAGTGTCCCACAGCTTGTCGAATGTCCTTTGGGCTCATTATCGACTGGCTCGCACCCGTGTCCAGCTCCATTGATACAGGCACGCCACTCAGCTTCACATTAACGGCTATCGACTGGCTCTTGCTCAGAAATGAATACAGTCCATTCACTTCTTCCTCGGGTTGCGTATCCGGGCCATCACTGAACTGGTCAGCATCAACCACGTGGTGAGCTGCACCACGCTTGCTCCGTTGTGGACACGTCCTGTGAAGATGCCCCACTTTCGAACATCCATTGCATGAGTATTGTCTAAACCGACACTGATGAGGCCGATGATTGCCCCCACAACGCCAACAGGGTGAAATCTGGATTGAACCAGTTGGCGGGCTCTGAGCAGCGGCAGGTTTCGGGTAAGCAGCTCTGCCCGAAAATGAAGCTATCTTGTTTACAGTACTTGCTGTGGAACTCCGACTCGTCGATGATATCTGCCTCAAATTATCATCTGTCATCATGCAAGCCAGGGCAGTCGCGATGGCCTATTTCAAATCCAGCATCTCTGCAGTCAACAGCTTCCTGAGGATCGCATCATGGCTGTTGCCTCTATCATGAAGACATCACGCAGCATGTCTTCCAGCATGTTCCTGAACTTACACGGCTCAGCAAGACGTCGCAGGTTGGCGACAAATCCCGACACGACCTGGCCCTCAGCACGAACATGCGTGTAGAAACGGTAGCGTGATATGATGATCCCCTCTTGTGGCTTCAGATGGTTACCCACCAACGTACACAATTCCTTGTACCCCTTATCCGCCTGACGTACAGGCCAGAGAAGGTTCTTCATGAGGCCGTAAATTTTCGGACCACAAACGGTGAGGAGAACTGCCCTGCGCTTAACTGCATAGGCCTCTGCCTCCATGCATTTGGCCACAAAATACTGGCCCAATCCTCGCTCTCCACGAATCTCTCCAGGATTCCAACAATGCCCATTGTGCATGCGAAGATTCTTAAATTAACTCGTCGCCAATTGTAATGACTCAAGAGTCTGGTTACTGTAAACTCACTCAGGTGCAACCTGATCCATCTTTATTCCAGCCCGAGAGTGCCAGTGTGACAAAGACACCCAGCTTATATACAGGTGACCAAGCACACATGCCACATGCATACAGCCTGATGACCTCCGACCGCGGCGCCCTCTGGAGTCTGGTGACCCCCCCAAGTATTAATACATAACAGAGAGAGAGAGAGGGAGGGAGAGAGAGAGAGAGAGAGGGGATCGGGCAAGGGAGAGAGGGAGAGAGGGAGAGGGGGAGAGGGGGAGAGGGGGAGAGAGGGAGAGGGGGAGAGAGAGGGAGAGAGGGAGAGAGGGAGAGAGGGAGAGAGGGAGAGAGGGAGAGAGGGAGAGAGAGAGGGGATCGGGCAAGGGAGAGAGGGAGAGAGAGGGAGAGGGAGAGAGGAAGAGAGAGGGGGGGAGAGAGAGAGAGAGAGAGAGGGGGAGAGAGGGAGAGAGGGAGAGAGGGAGAGAGAGGGGGAGAAAGAGAGAGAACGAGAGAGGGAGAGAGGGAGAGAGAGAGAGAGGGAGAGAGGGGGAGAGTGAGAGAGAGAGGGGAGAGTGAGAGAGAGAGGGGAGAGAGGAGAGAGAGAAGGAGAGAGGAGAGAGAGAAGGAGAGAGAGAGAAGGAGAGAGAGTGAGAGAGAGTGAGAGAGGGAGAGAGGGAGAGAGTGAGAGAGGGAGAGAGAGAGAGAGAGAGAGAGAGGGAGGGGGAGAGAGAGAGAGGGAGGGGGAGAGAGAGAGAGAGAGAGAGAGAGAGAGAGAGAGAGAGAGAGAGAGAGAGAGAGAGAGAGAGAGAGAGAGAGAGAGAGAGGATATTATGTCTGCAATTACCATTGAATAACTCCACAAGGCCTTGTACTGTGAGTAAGAGCCGTGTGACTTCAGTCCATTTAATACGACTGTAAAGTGAGAGGCAGCATGGCTGGCTGCCTTTCATAAGTTCCTGCACACCAGGGCAGGAAACCCCTGGGCCTCCCACAGCAGCGCCCTCAGGTGGTACATCGTACACAGTTACATAGTGAATACAAAGAGTTTGCATACATGACATCACTCCCCCCCAAAGTCTTTGATGTGAGTTGATTACAGGTTAAGGTGACCCGGAGCCCTGCATTCCCTGGTTGACCGTCTGAGTGTCGCTTCTGGCCTGGGTGAGTTGGTTGGGCCACCGCTGTCTTGCAGTGTGACTGGTTGGGCTGGACTGTTGGGGATGGTGGGATCCTCCTCGTGGTTGGCAGCGAGGGCTGTTGCTGATTGGACGTGTGTCGGTGGGTCGCTGAAGATGAGGCCCTCTTGCGGTGGTTCCTGGTTATCTGTGAATCGTAATTTGGTTTGGTCCAAATGTTTTTGTTGTGTATCTGTAAAGCATGCACTTCCATGTTCCGCCACCAGGGAGCTCATCCCCTGAAGTCCCAAGGGATCCCAGCATCCCTTGGGAGCACTGTATATAAGCAGCCCCCTAAAGCCTGTTCCTCACACTGGAGTGTCTTAATAAAGATTGAGGTCACTGTTACTTTAACCTTTCTGTGTGCAGTCTCATCTGTGTTAGGAACACACTAACTGGCGACGAGAATACGAATCCAATGCAAAGATGCAGCAAACTGTGGGCATCCTGGAGAAGTTCTCGGAGGATGAGGACTGGGAAGCCTATGTCGAACGGCTAGACCAGTACTTTGTAGCCAATGAGCTGGACGGAGAAGAAAGCACTGCAAAAAGGAGAGCGGTCCTCCTCACAGTCTGCGGGGCACCAACCTACAGCCTCATGAAGAATCTTCTGGCTCCGGTGAAACCCACAGATAAGTCGTATGAGGAGTTGTGTACACTGGTTTGGGAGTATCTTAACCCGAGGGAGAGCGTGCTGATGGCGAGGTATCGGTTCTACACGTGCCAGCGATCTGAAGGTCAGGAAGTGGCGAGCTACGTCGCCGAGCTAAGGCGACTTGCAGGACAATGTGAGTTTGATGGCTACCTGGAGCAAATGCTCAGAGACTTTTTTGTACTGGGCATTGGCCACGAGACTATCCAACGAAAACTTTTAACTGTAGAGACACCGACCCTCAGTAAAGCCATTGCAATAGCACAAGCGTGTATGTCCACCAGTGATAACACCAAACAAATCTCTCAGCACACAAGTGCTAGCAATGTTCATAAATGAACTGGAACAGTGTTTGCGAGCAGAAATGTACAGGGCAGAAACCACGAGTCTGCAACTGCCAGCAGGCCTCAGGTGACCCAGATGACTCAGAGTCCCCAACAAAGGATGAATGCAAGGCAATTCACACCTTGTTGGCGTTGTGGAGGCTTCCATTCAGCCTATTCATGCTATTTCAAAGGATATGTTTGCAAGAGCTGTGGAACAATGGGGCACCTCCGACGAGCTTGGAAACGAGCTGCAAGCTCTGCAAAACATGTTAACCACCACGTGGCAGAGGAAGATCGGTCCATGGTGGGTCAAAGCAATTTCGAGCCTCAGAGAGAGGAGGCAGATGCTGAAGTACACGGGGTGCACACTGTCATGTATCTCACACCACTGTACATAACTGTATCTTACCATGCTATACATGACTGTAACTAGATATGACCTGTAACCATAAGCATACCTTACCACCAGGGGTGCACTTGCAGGAGACACTGCACACCTGCTCCACACAGGTATAAAAAGGCAGGTCTCAGGCAAGTGTGGCATTCGAGAGCTGTGAAATAAAGGTACAGGTCCTGAGTGACCTTGACTTCAGCATGTGCCTCGTGTAAGTCTGTTCTACAGGGTCAGGACTTTACACACACATTTTTGACGAAATGTTCACCTATAATGCTAAACGTAAAATTGAATGGCTTACCCGTAGCCATGGAACTGGACACTGGCGCTAGCCAATCCATCATGAGTAAAAAGATGTTTGAGAGACTGTGGTGCAACAAGACACTCAGACCAGTCCTGAGCCCCATCCACACGAAACTGAGAACGTACACCAAAGAGCTTATCACTGTCCTGGGCAGCGCCATGGTCAAGGTCACCTACGAGGGCACGGTGCACGAACTGCCACTCTGGATTGTCCCGGGCAATGGCCCCACACTGCTTGTTAGGAGCTGGCTGGGCAAAATCAGCTGGAACTGGGATGACATCCGAGCGCTATCACATGTCGATGAGGCCTCATGTTCCCAGGTTCTCAACAAATTTCCTTCCCTTTTTGAGCCAGGCATTGGAAACTTTTCTGAGACGAAGGTGCGGATCCACTTGGTCCCAGAAACACGACCCATTCACCACAAGGCGCGAGCCGTACCTCACATGATGAGGGAGAGAGTGGAAATTGAGCTGGACAGGCTGCAACGTGAGGGCATCATCTCTGCAGTGGAATTCAGCGAGTGGGCCAGCCTGATTGTTCCAGTACTCAAAAGTGATGGCACGGTCAGGATTTGCGGCGATTATAAAGTAACTATTAATCGTTTCTCGCTACAGGACCAATACCCGCTACCTAAGGCAGACGACCTATTTGCAATGCTGACAGGAGGCAAGACGTTCACCAAGCTCGACCTGACTTCGGCCTACATGACGCAGGAGCTGAAGGCGTCTTCGAAGGGCCTCACCTGCATCAACACGCACAAGGGACTGTTCATCTACAACAGATGCCCGTTTGGAATTCGGTCGGCTGCAGCGATCTTCCAGAGAAACATGGAGAGCCCACTCAAGTCGGTACCACACACGGTGGTCTTTCAGGACGACATATTGGTCACGGGTCGGGACACCGTCGAGCACCTACAAAACCTGGAGGAGGTCCTCCAACGACTGGATTGCGTAGGGCTGCGGCTGAAGAGGTTGAAATGCGTCTTCATGGCAACAGAAGTGGAGTTTTTGGGGACGGCATTCGGCCCACAGACGCCAAGACAGAGGCTATCAGGAACGCGCCCAGGCCACAGAACATCACGGAGCTGCGGTCGTTCCTGGGACTTCTCAACTATTTTGGTAACTTCCTACCGGGGTTAAGTACCCTTTTAGAGCCTCTACATGTGTTATTGCGCAAAGGTGAGAACTGGGTATGGGGAAAAAAAACAAGTAATTGCTTTTGAGAAAGCCAGAAACATTTTATGCTCCAACAAGCTGCTTGTATTGTATAACCCGTGTAAAAGACTTGTGCTAGCATGTGATGCGTCATCGTACGGAGTCGGGTGTGTATTACAACAAGCTAACGTTACGGGGAAGTTGCAACCTGTCGCCTATGCCTAGGGGATTTAAGTATAGGAGCAGGGAGGTCTTACTGCAGCTGTACAGGGCCTTGGTAAGGCCTCACCTGGAATATTGTGTTCAGTTCTGATCTCCTAATCTGAGGAAGGACGTTCTTGCTATTGAGGGAGTGCAGCGAAGGTTCACCAGACTGATTCCCGGGATGGCAGGACTGACATATGAGGAGAGACTGGATGAACTTGGTCTTTATACATTAGAGTTTAGAAGGATGAGAGGGGATCTCATAGAAACATATAAGATTCTGACGGGACGGGACAGGTTAGATGCTGGTAGAATGTTCCCAATGTTGGGGAAGTCCAGAACCAGGGGACACAGTCTTAGGATAAGGGGTAGGCCATTTAGGACTGAGATGAGGAGAAACTTCTTCACTCAGAGTTGTTAACCTATGGAATTCCCTGCCGCAGAGAGTTGTTGATGCCAGTTCATTGGATATGTTCAAGAGGGAGTTAGATATGGCCCTTACGGCTAAGGGGATCAAGGGGTATGGAGAGAAATCAGGAAAGGGGTACTGAGGGAATGATCAGCCATGATCTTATTGAATGGTGGTGCAGGCTCGAAGGGCCGAATGGCCTACTCCTGCACCTATTTTCTATGTTTCTATGTTTCTATGTTTAAAACCAGCCTCTCGCTGGTCCACTCCAACCTGCATGATCAGGTAGAGAGCAGGCGGCAGCAACAAAATGTAAACGATGGTCGCACCACTGTGTCACGGGAAATTGATCTGAATGACCCTGTCTATGTGCTAAACTATGGACATGGTCCCAAGTGGATCGCGGGCACGGTGATAGCTAAAGAAGGGAGTAGGGTGTTTGTAGTCAAACTAGACAATGGACAAATTTGCAGAAAGCACCTGGACCAAACGAGGCTGCGGTTCACAAACTGCCCTGAACAACCCACAGCAGACACCATCTTTTTCGAGCCCACAACACACACCCAAAGGATCAACGACACCACGCCGGACCAGGAAATTGAACCCATCACGCCCAACAGCCCAGCAAGGCCAGGCTAACCCAGCAGCCCTGCAGGGCCAACAACACGCCAGCCCAGCGAGAGCACAGCCAACACACCAGAACAGACATTTGTACCGAGGTGGTCCACCAGGGAAAGAAAGGCTCCCGACCGCCTTACCTTGTAAATAATTTTCACTTTGACTTTGTGGGGGGAGTGATGTTGTGTATCTGTAAAGCATGTACTCCCATGTTCCGCCACCAGGGAGTGCATCCCCTGAAGTCCCAAGGGATCCCAGCATCCTTTGGGAGCACAGTATATAAGCCGGCCCCTAAGGCCTGTTCCTCACTCTGGAGTGTCTTAATAAAGACTGAGGTCACTGTTACTTTAACCTTCCTGTGTGTAGCCTCATCTGTGTTAGGAACACAATAGTTTTCTGCACGTTTGACCGTTAAGCAGTTTGATAACAAACACTTTATTCCCCTCCTTGGCTAATACAGTGCCGGTGACCCATTTGGGGCCCTGACCGTAATTCAGCACAAACACCGGGTCATTTACAGTGATGTCGCGTGATACAGCCGCGCGATCATGGTACGTGTTTTGCTGATAATGCTTGGTTTCCACCTGATCAATGAGGTCAGGGTGTGCTCAGGAGAGTCTGGTTTTGAGTGCTCGTTTCATAGTAATTCTGCAGGGGGAACCCCAGTAAGTGAGTGGGGTCGTGTCCTGTAGCTGAGCAGTACCCGGGATAGGCAGGTTTGTAAGGAGCCTTCCGTGGCACGTTTCAAGCTCTGCTTTATGGTTTGGACTGCCCGCTCCGCTTGGCCGTTGGATGCGGGCTTGAACAGGGCAGATCTGACATGCTTGATGCCATTGCGGGTCATGAATTCATTGAATTCCGAACTGGTGAAGCATGGTCCATTGTCGCTGACAAGAATGTCGGGTAAGCCATGGGTGGCAAACATAGCCCTGAGGCTTTCAAGGTGGCTGCGGATGTGCTGGATGCCATTATTGCACCTTCAATCCATTTGGAGTAGGCGTCCATAACAACCAGGAACATCTTTCCCAGAAAGGGGCCCGCATAATCCACATGGATTATGGTTTTGAGGGCCAGGACCAGACACTAAGTGGAGCCTCCCTGGGAGCATTGCTCAGTTGTGAGCATGTGTTACACTGGTGCACGCACGACTCTAGGTCCGAGTCAATGCCGGGCCACCAGACGTGGGACCTGGCGATAGCCTTCATCATGACTATGCCTGGGTGGGTGCTGTGTAGGTCACGTATGAAGGTTTCCCTGCCTTTCTTTGGCAAGATAACGCAGTTACCCCATAAGAGGCAATCTGAATGGATCGACATTTCGTCTTTACGATGGTGAAATGGCTTGATCTGGTCTGGCATGTCTCTCGGGACCGCTGACCAGCTCCCATTGACGACGCAGCTTTTTACAAGGGATAGCAGAGGATCCTGGCTGGTCCAGCTCTTAATTTGGCGGGCCGTTACGGGCGACCCTTCGCTATCAAAGATATCCATGGCCAGTAGCAGGTCTGCGGGCTGTGCCGGTTCCACCCCGGTGGTGGGCAACGGTAGTCGGCTGAGAACATCGGCGCAGTTTTCAGTGCCTGGCCTGTGGCAGATCACATAGTGGTAGGCAGACAGTGCTAGTGCCCATCTTTGGATTCGAGATGAAGCATTGGTGTTTATGCCTTTACTTTGCGAAACAGTGAGATTAGGGGCTTGTGGTCCATCTCTAACTCGAACCTGAGTCCAAACAAATATTGGTGCATCTTTTTTACACCGTAAGCACAGGCTAAAGCCTCCTTTTCGACCATGCTGTAGCCTCTTTCGGCCTTTGATAGGCTTCTGGACGCATATGCAACCGGTTGGAGCTTGGCCACTGCATTGACACACCCGACACCGTACAACGACGCATCACCTGCTAAAACTAGACGTTTACATGGGTCATATAATACTTATTCGAACACAGCAGGTTTCTGGCCTTCTCAAAGGTGACCTCTTGATTTTTACCCCAAACCCAGTCGTCTCCCTTGCGTAACAGCTTGTGCAACGGTTCCAGCAGGGTGCTCAACCCTGGAAGAAAGTTACCGAAATAGTTGAGGAGTCCCAGGAACGAGCGCAGCTCCGTTACATTTCGTGTTGTCGGAGCATTCTTGATGGCCTCTGCCTTCGAGTCCGTGGGTCTGATGCCGTCTGCCGCAATCTTCCTCCCCAGGAATTCTACCTCTGGCACCAGGAAGACACATTTGGATCGTTTCAACCGGAGTCCAACTCTGTTTAGTTGACTTAAAACTTCTTTCAGGTTGTGCAGGTGTTCGGAGGATGTCGTCCTGAAATACCACGGTGCGTGGAACCGATTTCAACAGGCTCTCCGTGTTTCTTTGGAATATGACTGCAGCCGAGTGAATCCCGAACAGACACCTGTGGTACACGAACAGTCCTTTGTGCGTGTTAATGCATGTTAATTTTTTCAACGACTTAACCAGCTCCTGGGTCATGTAAGCGGAGGTTAGATCCAGCTTGGTGAACGCCTTTCCCCCTGCTAATGTCGCGAAAAGGTCATCGGCTTTGGGTAGTGAGTACTGGTCCTGTAACGAGACTCGGTTGATTATTACTTTGTAGTCGCCGCTGATTCTGACCATGCCATCGCTCTTTAGTACCGGAACAATCGGGCTGGCCCATTCGTTGAACTCGACTGGCAATATGATTCCCTCGCGTTGAAGTCTGTCCAATTCGATCTCCACTTTCTCCCTCACCATCACCTTGTGATGAACGGGCCGTGCCTCGGGGACCAGGTGGATCTGTACTTTGGCGCCTGTGAAGTTGCCGATGCCTAGTTCAAATAAAGATGGGAACGTGCTCAGCACTTGAGCACAGGAAGCATTGTCCACTGACGATAATACTTTGACGTCTTCCCAGGTCCACCGAATCTTCCCCATCCAGCTCCTGCCAAGCAGTGTTGGCCCATCGCCTGGTACAACCCACAGTGACAGCTCGCGTGCCTCTCCATCACAGGATACTTTTACGTTCACACTGCCAATAACTGGTGTCAGTTCCTTGGTGTAAGTGTGCAGCTTTATCTGAGTCAGGCTCAGCTTGGGTCTTTGTGCTTTGTTGTTGCCCCACAGCCTTTCAAATGCCTTCTGGCTCATCATTGACTGACTGGCCCCCGTGTCCAGCTCCATGGATACAGGAACATCATTTAATTTGACTTTTATCATCATGGGAGGACTTCTTGTGGAGATGGTGTGCACCGCGCACACTGCTCCCTCGGGCTGAGTTGCCTCTCTAGCTTGTCCTTTGCGATCCGCGCTGGATCGGGACTCTTCTGCGGACTCCACTGCCACGCGGTGAGTCGCAGTACGTTTGCACATTCACTGGAGGTGGCCCCTTGTTCCGCAGCTTTTGCACGCATAGTCTTTAAATCGACATTGATGGACCTCATGATTACCCCCGCAGCACCAGCATTGTGTTAATGATTTCGCATTTACACCCCTTGGCGGCATAGTAGCAGCAGGCATGTAGGCTCTGCTCCGTACAGTTCTTATTAGTTCAACAGTTCGGCCTGAAATCGGCGTAATTTTACGTACAGAACTTGCCAGTGAGCTCCGATTCTGGTAGGAAGTCATCTGTATGGTATTGCGAATTATTTCAGTCTGCTCATTGTATGTCTTATCCCTGGCCTTTGTGGGTGCCAGCAAGTCCCTGATGAGGCGGTAGACCTCGGGCCCACAAAAGGTCCGCAGTATAGCCTTGTGCTTCTCCGCCAATGTGTCCGTCTCCCCTGCCAGGTCGTTTGCCACAAAATAATGCTCAAGCCCTTTCTGTGAAGACATCTCAATCATCACCCCCTGCGAAGTCTTTTAATGTGCCAAAACGAGCCATAATCGCGTGACAGTCCATATTCTCGTCGCCAGTTATTATGTCTGCAATTACCATCGAATAACTCCACGAGGCCTTGTACTGTGAGTAAGAGCCGTGTGACTTCAGTCCATTTAATACGACTGTAAAGTGAGAGGCAGCATGGTTGCCTGCCTTTTATATGCCCCTGCACACCAGGGCAGGAAACCCTTGGGCCTCCCACAGCAACGCCCTCAGGTGGTACATCGTACATAGTTACATAGTGAATACAAAGAGTTTGCATACATGAGAGAGAGAGGGAGAGAGAGAGAGAGATAGAGGATCGGGAGAGGGAGAGAGAGGATCGGGAGAGGGGGAGAGAGGGAGAGAGAGAGAGGATCAGGAGAGAGAGAGAGGGAGAGAGAGGGAGAAAGAGAGAGGATCGGGAGAGGGGGAGAGAGGGCGAGAGAGAGAGAGGGAGAGAGAGAGAGAGGGAGAAAGAGAGAGAGGGAGAGAGAGGGAGAAAGAGAGAGGATCGGGAGAGCGAGAGAGAGAGAGGATCGGGAGTGATACATTCATATAAAGGATGAAACTGAGTACTGTGTACAATGAGCAAGTGGGACCTTAGCTCCTTTAATAAGACTCCAGAGTGCAAATATCTCGTGGGTGGCATGGTAGGCCCTCTGGTGGTCAGGTGTCATGCAGGTTAAAAAGGGTTAAATGCATAACATCACTCCCCCGTGAAGTCAATTTATTTACAAGGTGAGACGATCTGGGGCTTTACGCTCCCTTGTCGATTGTCTCGGTACAAATGCTGGTGTGGGTGGGTTGGTCAGTTCTTCACTGGGCTGTTGGGCAGCCAGCCTTGCTGGGGATGATGAGTTCAGTTTCGTGATCAACCATGATGTCAGTTGCCACTTGTGTATGTGTTGGAGGGTCAAAGTTGGTGGTGTCCTCTTCGGGTTGTTCGTAGCTGTTGGCGAATCGCAGTTTAATTTTGGTCCAAATGTTTTCTGTGCGTTTGTCCATTGGCCAATTTGACCTGAAACACCCTACTCCCCTCTTTGACTGTGAGCGTGCCAGCAAGCCATTTGGGACCATGTCCATAATTGAGCACAAACACGGGATCATTGATCTCAATATTGCGTGATAAATTTGCGCGGTCATGGAACACACTTTTTGTTGATGCCGCCTGCCCTCCATGTGATCTTGGAGATCAGGGTGGACAAGAGGGAGCCTTGTTTTGAGCGCCCTTTTCATGAGCAGCTCAGCTGGGGGAACCCCGGTGAGTGAGTGAGGTCTGGTGCGGTAGCTGAGCAGCACTCGGGACAACCGGGTCTGCAGGGAGCTTTCCGACACACGTTTCAAGCTTTGCTTGATGGTCTGAACTGCCCGTTCTGCCTGGCCATTGGATGCGGGCTTGAACGGGGCAGATCCCATTGAAACACGGCCATTGTCGCTGACTAGGCAAGCCGTGCATGGCAAACATGGTTCGTAGGCTTTCAATAGTGGCCGTGGATGTGCTTACAGACATTATTGCACATTCAATCTATTTTGAGTAAGTGTCCACGACAACCAAAATCATTTTGTCTAGGAATGGGCCCCCATAGTCCACTTGGATCCTCGACCACGGTTTGGAGGGCCACGACCACAAACTTTAGCGGTGCCTCTCTGGGTGTATTGCTCAGCTGAGAGCAAGTGTTGCACTGGCGCACGCATGACTCTAAATCTGAGTTGATGCCAGGCCATCACACATGGGATCTGGCTATGGCTTTCATCATTACAATGCCTGGGTGGATGCTGTGCAGTTCACAAATGAACGTATCTCTGCCTTTCTTGGTCAAGACCACGCAATTATCCCACAATAAACAGTCCGCCTGCAGGGACAACTCGTCTTTGCATCTTTGGAACGGCTTAATTACCTCCTGTATCTCCGCTGGGACGCTGGACCAGCTCCCATGGAGGACACAATTTTTTTTACCAAAGACAGTAAAGGATCCTGGCTGGTCCAGGTCCTGATCTGACGGGCCGTAACGGGGGACTTTTCATTTTCGAATACATCCATCACCATGAGCATGTCCGCTGGCTGTGCCATTTCCACCATGGTGGTGGGCAATGGTAGCCGACTGAGAGCATCTGCGCAATTCTCTGCGCCCGGTCTGTGGTGGATTACATAGTTGTATGCAGACAGCTTGAGCGCCCATCTTTGGATGCGGGCAGAGGCATTGGTGTTAATCTCTTTGCTCTCAGAGAATAGCGATATGAATGGCTTATGGTCAGTTTCAAGCTCAAACTTGAGGCCAAACAAATACTGGTGCATTTTTTTCACCCCGTTGATACACGCCAGAGCTTCTTTTTCATCCATGCTGTAGGCCCTTTCGGCCTTGGACAAACTCCTGGACACATAAGCGACTGGTTGCAAAATCCCCGATCGTTAGCCTGTTGTAGCACACACCCGACCCCGTATGACAACGCATCGCAAGCTAGCTCTAATCGTTTACAAGGGTTATACAGGACAAGCAGTTTGTTAGAACACAACAGATTCCTGGCTTTCTTAAAGGCAGCCTCTTGTGAATTCCCCCATACCCAGTCGTCTCCCTTGCGCAGTAGCACATGTAGGGGTTCTAGCAAGGTGCTTAACCCAGGTAGGAAATTACCAAAATAGTTAAGGAGTCCCAGGAACGACCGCAGCTCCTTCACGTTCTGTGGTCACGGCGCGTTCCTGATGGCCTCCGTCTTGGCGTCGGTGGGTCTGATGCCGTCTGCTGTGATTCTCCTTCCCAAGAACTCAACCTCCTGTGCCAGGAAAACACACTTTGAGCGTTTCAACCTGAGCCCCACGCGATCCAACCGACTAATAACCTCCTCCAGATTCTTCAAGTGCTCCATGGTGTCCCGACCTGTAACCAATATGTCGTCCTGGAAGACCACTGTGCAAGGAACCGACTTTAGCAGGCTCTCCATGTTCCGCTGGAAGATTGCCGCGGCCAACCGAATCCCGAATGGGCACCGGTTGTAGATAAACAGACCTTTGTGCGTGTTGATGTAGGTGAGGCCTTTCGAAGACTCCTCCAGCTCCTGCGTCATGTAGGCCGAGGTCAGGTCCAGTTTGGCAAATGTCTTTCCTCCAGCCAGGGTCGCAAATAGGTCGTCTGCCTTGGATAGCGGGTACTGGTCCTGGAGTGAAAAACGGTTAATCGTTACGTTATAGTCCCCACAAATTCTGACCGTGCTGTTCTCTTTAAGTACCGGGACAATCGGACTAGCCCACTTGTTGAATTCCACCGGCACGATGATGCCTTCTCGCTGCAGCCTGTCCAGCTCAATTTCCACCTTTCTCTCGCATTATGTACGATACCGCCCGTGCCTTGTGGTGGATGGGTCGTGTACCGGGAACCAAGTGGATCTGCACTTTTGCCTCCGAGAAACTTCCGATGTCTGGCTCAAACAATGATGGAAACTTGCTCAGAACCTGGGCACATGAGGCATCGTCGACGGATGAAAGCGCTCGGATGTCGTCCCAGTTCCAGCGGATTTTTCCCAGCCAGCTTCTGCTAAACAATGTGGGGCCATCCCCTGGTACGATCCACAGTGGGAGTTCGTGTACTGCTCCGTCATAGGAGACTTTGACTTCTGCACTGCCAATTACAGGGATTGGTTCCTTGGTGTAAGTCCTTAGTTTGGTGTGAATGGGGCTGAGCTTGGGCCTGTGTGCCTTTTTGCCCCACAGCCTGTCGAAGGCCTTTTTACTCATATGGACTGACTCGCACCCATGTCCAGTTCCATCGATACTGGAATACCGTTCAGTTCAACTTTCAACATTATTGGTGGCTATTTCATGGTGAATGTGTGTACCCCGTACACTTCTGCCTCCTCGGTCCGAGTCTCTAGTTCAGCCTGATCCACCATGGATCGATCTTCCTCTGCAACATGGTGGTTTGCAGGGTTTGCAGCTCGCCTGCACATTCGCTGGTGGTGTCCCATTGTTCTGCAACCGTTGCACGCATAGTGCTTGAAGCGGCCAATGATCACCTCCACAACGCCAACAAGGTGTTAACTGCCTCACATTAATGATTGATGGCGGACTCTGGGTCATCTGAGGTTGGGCAGCAGCAGTTGGCGTGTACGTTCTGCCATGTATATTCCTGCTCGAAAACGATGTTACTTTGTGCACAGTACTGGCCAAAACTTCTTTACTCTGCGAAATCTGCTTGGTGTGGTCGCTGGTGGACATAAATGCCTAGGCTATCGTTATGGCTTTACTTAGATTCTGAGTTTTTACAGTCAACAGTTTGCAAAGGATTGTCTCATGTCCAATGCCCAGTACAAAAAAGTCTCTGTTCTAGGAATCCCTCAAACTCTCAATGTCCTGCGAGGCGCCTGAGTTCAGCGACATAGCTCGCCACTTCCTGGCCCTCCGATCGTTGACACGTGTAGAACCGATATCTCGCCATCAAAACGCTTTCCTTAGGATTTAGGTGCTCCCTGACCAGCATACACAATTCTTCGTAGGATTTCTCTGTTGGTTTTGCCGGAGCCAGGAGATTCTTCATGAGCCCATAGGTTGTTGTCCCACAGACGGTAAGGAGGATCGCCCTTCGTTTGGCAGCGTTCTCGTCCCCTTCCAGCTCATTGGCCACGAAGTATGAAGGCCTCTCAATCGTCCCCTTCTGAGAACTTCTCCAGGATACCAACTGTTCTTTGCATTTTCGCGCGGTTGTTCGTTACCTTGTCGCCAATTGATACATTCAAAATAAAGGATGAAGCTGAGTGCTGTGTACAATGAGCAAGTGTGAACTTAACTCCTTTAATAAGACTCCAGAGTGTAGGTACCTCGTGGGTGGCCTGCTTATATACCGTGCTCCCAAGGGGTGCTGGGATCCCTTGGGACTCCAAAAGGTAGGCCCTCTGGTGGTAGAGTAAAACAGGTTACAAGGGGTTAAATACATAAGAGAGAGGGAGAGAGAGGGAGAGAGGGAGAGAGAGAGGGAGAGAGAGAAGGGGAGAGAGAGAGAGGGAGAGAGAGGATTGGGAGATAGAGAGAGGGAGAGAGAGATGATCAGGAGAGAGAAAGAGGGGAAGAGAGAATCGGGAGAGGGAGAGAGAGAGAGAGAGGATTTGGAGAGGGAGAGAGAGAGAGAGAGGATCGGGAGAGGGAGAGAGAGAGAGAGAGGATTGGAAGAGAGAGAGAGAGGATCGGGAGAGGGAGAGAGAGAGGATCGGGAGAGGGAGAGAGAGAGCGAGAGGATCGGGAGAGGGAGAGAGAGAGCGAGAGGATCGGGAGAGGGAGAGAGAGAGCGAGAGGATCGGGAGAGGGAGAGAGAGGGTGTTATGATTTTAATACTCTTATGAATGACTCCATGAGGTCTAGTATTGTACTTGAGCTGTTGTGACCTTAGTCCCATTTATTGTAACTCCAGAGTGAGGCACAAGCATGGTGAGCAGCCTTTTATACTGGGCCCTGCACACCTATCAGGTGACCCTCAGGTCTCCCACCGCAGTGCTCTCTGGTGGCATACCTTATGTGACTATACAGTTAGTATACATGGCCTACATACATGACAGAGAGAGAGAGAGCGAGAGAGAGAGAGAGAGAGAGAGGATTGGATCGGGAGGGGGAGAGGGATAAGGATAGAGAGAGAGAGAGAGAGAGAGGGAGAGAGAGAGGGAGAAAGAGAGAGAGAGGGTTGGGAGAGGGGGAGAGAGAGGGAGAGAGAGAGAGTGAGAGAAAGAGAGAGAGGATCGGGAGAGGGAGAGCGAGGGAGAGAGAGAGGATTGGGAGAGGGAGAGAGAGAGGATTGGGAGAGGGAGAGTGAGGGAGAAAGAGAGGGAGAAAGAGAGAGAGAGGGTTGGGAGAGGGGGAGAGAGAGGGAGAGAGAGAGAGTGAGAGAAAGAGAGAGAGGATTGGGAGAGGGAGAGAGAGAGCGAGGGAGAGAGAGAGAGAGAGGATTGGGAGAGGGAGAGAGAGAGGATTGGGAGAGGGAGAGAGAGGGAGAAAGAAAGAGAGAGAGAGAGTGAGAGAGAGGATCGGGAGAGGGAGAGAGAGAGAGTGTCATATATGTACTTTTGGGGTCACTAGTGCAGCCCAAGTATAAAAGGCCAGCCATTTTGTATATTAGTCACTTTGGGCCTTAGTAAAGCAGAGCCAAGGTTATACCTCTTGGAGTTAAACAGGACTCAGTCTAACAGTTATTGCACACACAACATTTGGAGATGAGGCAAGAACCTTTGCATGTAAAAATGAGCACAATTGGATTGTTGGAGTGATTTGTGGAAATTGGGCAGACTTTGTGAGTCGTTTGAGCCAGTTCTTCGTGGCCAACAAAATGGAGGAGGTCGGCAAATCAGATCGACACCGGGCGGTGTTCCTCACGGTTTGTGGTCCAAACATTTTTGGTCTGATAAAGAATCTACTTCTGCCTGTGAGTCCAACAGAGAAGACGTATGAAGAATTGTGTAACTGGTACAGGACCACCTTTAGCCAGACGAAGGCATCATCATCTCGAGATACAGATTTTATACGCACGTTCGCTCAGAGGGCCAGAATGTCGCAGAATTTGTTGCCAACCTGAGAGGTCTAGCGGGACCATGTAAATTCGGGGCTGTGTTGGCAGACATGCTGCGGGACTTCTTTGTAATTGGCATCAATCACGAGGTGATCCTGCGTAAACTACTGGCGGTGGAGATGTTGGACATGAACAGGGCCATCACGATCGCTCAGTCATACATGACGATGGATAGAAGTCTAAAGCAGATATCAGTGAAAAATTGAAACTCGGCAAGTAGTGTAAATGTGATTGATTCGGCGTTCGGCAGAGCAGCACATGGCAGGGCCTACCCGACTGCGTACGCGAAACCTGTGGCTGGCCCAAAGTCCGCCAGCGGGAATCCATCCGATTTCTCTGTGTTGGCATTGTGGGGGAAATCACCGGCACCAGCAGTGCCGATTTAAACAATATAGTTGCACAGGCTGTCTGAGAGTGGGGCATCTCCAGCGCAAGTGTCTGCAGATGAGCAAGCGTGCTGCGACACACCACGCGGAGGATGATGGTCAGACTAGTGCGGATCCGGATACACAATCCGAGATACCAGAGGAGGAAGTGTATGGACTGTACTCGTTCCTCACCAAGAGCAAACCGATAATGATCAACATGAAATTTAATGGGGTGCCGGTATCGATGGAACTGGACACGGGGGCGAGCCAATCGATAATGAGCCAGAGGGCATTCGACAAGTTGTGGGATACTAAGGCTGTGAGGCCCAGGCTGAGTCCAGTCAATGCCAAGTTGCACACATACACCAAAGAACTCAATGGTGATTGGCAGTGCCACAATTAAAGTGTCGTATGACGGTGTGGTTCACAAGTTACCGCTATGGATTGTCTCAGGCAATGGCCCAACGCTGTTCGGCAGGAACTGGCTTGAAAAAATCAGATGCAACGACATCAAGGCGTTGTCATTGGAGGAGGATACATGTGCCCAAGTACTGAGCAAGTTCCCCTCGCTGTTCGAACTAGGTGTCGGCAACTTGACGGGAGCCAAGGTGCAGATCCACGTGGACTCGGATACAAGACCCATCCATCATAAAGCTCGGGCAGTTCCATATATGATGAGGGAGAAGGTTGAAATCGAACTGGACAGACTCCAGTGTGAAGGATCATATCACCGGTTGAATTTAATGAATGGGCCAGCCCATTGTTCCTGTGCTGAAAAGTGATGGCACAGTCAGAATCTGTGGAGACTACAAGGCTACAATCAACAGGGTTTCGAAACAGGATCAGTACCCGTTACCGAAGGCTGATGACTTGTTTGCGACGTGAGCTGGGGGGGAAGTCGTTCACCAAACTGGACTTGACGTCGGCCTACATGACACAGGAGCTGGTCGAGGCATCGAAGAGACTTACGTGCATTAACACACATAAAGGACTGTTTATTTATCACAGGTGCCCTTTTGGAATTCGCTCGGCTGCAGCAATATTTCAGAGGAACGTGGAGTCCATTCCCAGAACCGTCATGTTCCAAGATGACATCCTGATCACAGGTCGTGACTCCGAAGAATATCGGAACAACCTGGAAGAGGTTCTACATTGTCTGGACAAAGTGGGACTCAGACTGAAACGCTCGAAGTGCGTCTTCATGGCACCAGAGGTCGAATTCCTGGGGAGGAAAATTGCTGCTGACAGCATCAGGCCCACGGACGTGAAAACCAAGGCCATCAAGAATGCACCCAAGCCGCAGAATGTGACGGAGCTGCATTCGTTCCTGGGTCTACTCAACTACTTCGGTAACTTCCTACCTAAATTGAGCACCTTATTAGAACCACTGCACATGCTGCTAAGAAAAGGCAACAACTGGGTGTAGGGTGCGTCTCAAGACAGAGCTTTTGAGAAAGCCACTAATCTGCTTTGCTCTAACAAGCTGCTGGTACATTATGACCCATGTAAACGTTTAGTATTGGCCTGTGATGCTTCATCATATGGAATTGGTTGTGTACTCCAACAAGCTAATGAGTCGGGTAAACTTCAACCAGTCGCGTATGCTTCAAAAAGTTTGTCTAAAGCGGAAAGAGCCTACAGCAAGGTAGAGAAAGAAGCACTCGCCTGTGTGTATGGGGTTAAAAAGATGCATCAGTACCTGTTTGGTCTTCAGTTTGAACTGGAGACAGATCACAAGCCGCTCATTTCACTGTTCTCTGAAAACAAAGGTATCAATACCAATGCTTCATCCCACCTCCAGAGGTGGGCGCTGACATTATCCGCTTATGATTATGTCATTCGCCATAGACCAGGCACCGAGAATTGTGCCGATGCCTTGAGCCGTCTGCCGTTGCCCACACTGGAGATGGAAACGCCACAACCGGCAGACCTATTGTTAGTTATGGATGCTTCTGAAAGTGAAGGAACCCCTGTCATGGCTCAACAAGACCTGGACCAGCCAGGACCCGATTTTATCGGTGGTGAAGAGTTGCATCCTCAAAGGTGATTGGTCTGCCATACCCAAGCAAATGTGCGAGGAGACCAAACTTTACATTGGTCGCAAAGACGAACTGTCGATTCAGTCGGATTGTATACTGTGGGGCAATCGTGTTGTTATGCCCAAGAAAGGGAGAGAGAAATTTGTACGTGAGCTACATAGCACACATCCCGGCATTGTAATGATGAAAGCCATCGCCAGGTCTCGTGTATGGTGGCCGGGAATTGACTCTGAGCTGGAATCATGTGTACCAGTGCAACACTGGCATGCAGCTCAGCAAAGCACCAGCGGAATCGCTGCTGAGTCTGTGGTCGTGGCCGTCCAAACCATGGTCCAGGATCCACATGGACTTTGCAGGTCCCTTCCTGGGGAAGATGTTTTTAGTTGTGGTGGATGCACATTCAAAGTGGATAGAGTGTATAATCATGTCATCCAGCACATCCACAGCTACCATTGAGAATCTCAGTGTCATGTTCGCGACACATGGTCTGCCTGACATCGTTGTTAGCGACAACGGATCGTGCTTCACCAGTCAGGAGTTTCAAGAGTTCATGAATCTCAATGGTATTAAACATGTAAGGTCAGCACCGTTCAAACCTGCATCCAATGAGCAAGCAGAATGTGCTGTCCACATCATAAAGCAGAGTATGAAGCGAGTAACCAAAGTGTCACTACAGACCCGCCTGTAATGCATACTGCTTAGTTACAGGACAAGACCACACACGCTTACCGGGGTCTCACCTGCTGAACTAATGATGGAGAGGTCTTAAGACCAAGCTATCTCTTGTACACCCTGACTTGAATAATCATGTTGAACATAGAAGACAAAGTCAGCAAGGGTATCACGATCGCGCAGCTGTGTCACATGATATTTCTGTAAATGATCCTGTATATGTTCTGAATTATGGTCAGGGTCCCAAGTGGATCGCTGGTACTGTCATGGCCAAGGAGGGCAACAGAGTATTTATTGTCAAGCTCAAAAATGGTCAAACATTCAGGAAACATCTGGATCAGACAAAGCTGCAGCACACAGACGAACCGGAACAGTCGGAGGAAGAGACAATCGACGACCAACCAACTTACCTACCCCCAGTCATCAGAGGACTCAGTGGTCATCAGTGAATTGGAACTTTCAATCACTGACATGTTCAATGAAAATGGACTTTCAATCCCTGACATGGCCATTGCCACTCCCACCAGGTCAGCCACCAGTCACAACAGACTCTGAACACTCACCCAAGGCTGGAGTTGAACTGAGACCGTCAACCTGGGAGCGTAAAACACCGGACGGTCTCAATTTGTAAAAGACAGTGTTAATATCTCAGAAGGGTGTATTGTAATGTATGTACTTTTGGGATCACTAGCCACTAGATGGCATCACTGTTGGAGGCCATTGGGAGAGCCAAGGTTATACCTCTTGGAGTTAAACAGTACTCAGTCTAATAGTTATTGCATATACAACAGACAGGGAGAGAGAGAGGATCGGGAGAGGGAGAGAGAGCGAGAGAGGAGCGGGAGAGAGAGAGAGAGAGGATTGGGAGAGGGAGAGAGGATTGGGAGAGGGAGAGAGAAAGAGGATCGGGAGAGAGAGAGAGACAGAGAGGATCGGGAGAGGGAGAGGAAGAGAGAGGATTGGGAGAGGGAGAGAGAGAGAGAGAGAGAGAGAGAAAGAGGGAGAGAGAGAGAGAGAGAGATAGGATCGGGAGAGAGAGAGATGATTGGAGGGAGAGAAAGAGAGAGAGAAAGGGAGGGAGAGAGAGAGAGAGAGAGAGAAAGGGAGGGAGAGAGAGAGAGAGAGAGAGAGAGATAGGATCGAGAGAGAGAGAGGGGATTGGGGGGAGAGGGAGAGAGAGAGAGAAAGGGAGAGAGAGAGAGAGAGAGAGAGAGATAGGATCGGGAGAGAGAGAGAGGATTGGGGGGAGAGAGAGAGAGAGAAAGGGAGAGAGAGAGAGAGAGAGAGATAGGATCGGGAGAGAGAGCGAGAGAGAGGATTGGGGGAGAGAGAGAGAGAGAGAGAGGGGGAGAGGGAGAGGATTGGGAGAGGGAGAGAGAGAGAGAGAAAGGGAG
>NC_091983.1:14498864-14506364 GCF_044704955.1 Pristiophorus japonicus
CACATTCACACACACACTCACTCACACACATTCACACACACATTCACACACACACTCTCACACACACACACATTCACACACACAAACACTCACACACACTCACACTCACACACTCACATGCACACACTCACACACACAACTCACTTACATACACTCACTCACTCACACACACTCAATCACACACACAACTCACTCACACGCACAACTCACTCACACACACAACTCACTGACTCACACACACACACAACTCACTCACACTCACTCACACACACAACTCACTCACACACAACTCACTCACACACACAACTCACTCACTCACACACACAACTCACTCACACACACTCACTCACAGACACACTCACTCACTCACACACATAACTGACTCACACACACACTCACTCACACACACACTCACTCACACACATACACAACACACTCACAGACACACTCACTCACACACACTCACACACACTCACTCACACACACTCACAACACAACACTCACTCACTCACAAACAAAACTCACTCTCACACACACATACACACAACTCACTCACACACACACTCACTCACTCACACACACAACTCACTCACACACACAACTCACTCACACATACAACTCACTCACTCACACACATTCACTCACACACACTCACTCACACACACTCACTCACACACAAAACTCACTCACATACACACTCACACACACACACAACTCACTCACACACAAACACTCACACCAACTCACTCACATTCACACACACACTCACTCACACACATTCACACACACATTCACACACACACTCTCACACACACACACATTCACACACACAAACAATCACACACACTCACACACTCACGCACACAACTCACTTACATACACTCACTCACACACACTCACTCACACACACAACTCATTCACGCACACTTACTCACACACACTCACAAACACACACTCACACACATAATCTCGTACTCACACACACAACTCACTTACACTCACTAACACACACAATTCACTCACACACACAACTCACTCACAGTCACACATTCACTCACACACACTCTCTCACACACACAACTCTCTCACACACACAACTCACTCACTCACACAGATTCACTCACACACACTCACTCACACACACACACAACGCACTCACACACACAACTCACTCACACACACAACTCATTCACTCACACACACTCACTCACACACAACTCACTCACTCACACAACTCACTCACACACACAACTCACTCACTCACACACACTCACTCACACACACACACACAACGCACTCACACACACAACTCACTCACACACACAACTCATTCACACACACACAACTCACTCACACACACAACTCATTCACTCACACACACTCACTCACACACAACTCACTCACTTACACAACTCACACACACACACACAACTCACTCACATACACACTCACACACACACACAACTCACTCACACACAAACACTCACACACAACTCACTCACACACAACTCACTCACACACACTCACACACACAACTCACACACACACACATTCACACACACACTCACTCACACACATTCACACACACATTCACACACACACTCTCACACACACACACATTCACACACACAAACACTCACACACACTCACACTCACACACTCACATGCACACACTCACACACACAACTCACTTACATACACTCACTCACTCACACACACTCAATCACACACACAACTCACTCACACGCACAACTCACTCACACACACAACTCACTGACTCACACACACACACAACTCACTCACACTCACTCACACACACAACTCACTCACACACAACTCACTCACACACACAACTCACTCACTCACACACACAACTCACTCACACACACTCACTCACAGACACACTCACTCACTCACACACATAACTGACTCACACACACACTCACTCACACACACACTCACTCACACACATACACAACACACTCACAGACACACTCACTCACACACACTCACACACACTCACTCACACACACTCACTCACAACACAACTCACTCACACTCACTCACTCACAAACAAAACTCACTCTCACACACACATACACACAACTCACTCACACACACACTCACTCACTCACACACACAACTCACTCACACACACAACTCACTCACACATACAACTCACTCACTCACACACATTCACTCACACACACTCACTCACACACACTCACTCACACACAAAACTCACTCACATACACACTCACACACACACACAACTCACTCACACACAAACACTCACACACAACTCACTCACACACAACTCACTCACACACACTCACACACACAACTCACACACACACACACACACATTCACACACACACTCACTCACACACATTCACACACACATTCACACACACACTCTCACACACACACACATTCACACACACAAACAATCACACACACTCACACACTCACGCACACAACTCACTTACATACACTCACTCACACACACTCACTCACACACACAACTCATTCACGCACACTTACTCACACACACTCACAAACACACACTCACACACATAATCTCGTACTCACACACACAACTCACTTACACTCACTAACACACACAATTCACTCACACACACAACTCACTCACAGTCACACATTCACTCACACACACTCTCTCACACACACAACTCTCTCACACACACAACTCACTCACTCACACAGATTCACTCACACACACTCACTCACACACACACACAACGCACTCACACACACAACTCACTCACACACACAACTCATTCACTCACACACACTCACTCACACACAACTCACTCACTCACACAACTCACTCACACACACAACTCACTCACTCACACACACTCACTCACACACACACACACAACGCACTCACACACACAACTCACTCACACACACAACTCATTCACACACACACAACTCACTCACACACACAACTCATTCACTCACACACACTCACTCACACACAACTCACTCACTTACACAACTCACACACACACACACAACTCACTCACTCACACAACTCACTCACACACACACAACTCACTCACTCACACACATTCACTCACTCACACAACTCACTCACACACACAACTCACTCACTCACACACATTCACTCACACACACTCACTCACACACACAACTCACTCACACGCACAACTCACTCACACACACAACTCACTGACTCACACACACACAACTCACTCACACTCACTCACAAACACAACTCACTCACACACAACTCACTCACACACACAACTCACTCACTCACACAACTCACTCACACACACACACAACTCACTCACACACACTCACTCACAGACACACTCACTCACTCACACACATAACTCACTCACACACACACTCACTCACACACATACACAACACACTCACAGAGACACTCACTCACACACACACTCACACACACTCACTCACACTCACTCACTCACTCACTCACACACACTCACTCACACACACACATTCACACACACAACTCACTCACACACAAACACTCACACACAACTCACTCACACACAACTCACTCACACACACTCACACACACAACTCACACACACACACATTCACACACACACTCACTCACACACATTCACACACACATTCACACACACACTCTCACACACACACACATTCACACACACAAACACTCACACACACTCACACTCACACACTCACATGCACACACTCACACACACAACTCACTTACATACACTCACTCACTCACACACACTCAATCACACACACAACTCACTCACACGCACAACTCACTCACACACACAACTCACTGACTCACACACACACACAACTCACTCACACTCACTCACACACACAACTCACTCACACACAACTCACTCACACACACAACTCACTCACTCACACACACAACTCACTCACACACACTCACTCACAGACACACTCACTCACTCACACACATAACTGACTCACACACACACTCACTCACACACACACTCACTCACACACATACACAACACACTCACAGACACATTCACTCACACACACTCACACACACTCACTCACACACACTCACTCACAACACAACTCACTCACACTCACTCACTCACAAACAAAACTCACTCTCACACACACATACACACAACTCACTCACACACACACTCACTCACTCACACACACAACTCACTCACACACACAACTCACTCACACATACAACTCACTCACTCACACACATTCACTCACACACACTCACTCACACACACTCACTCACACACAAAACTCACTCACATACACACTCACACACACACACAACTCACTCACACACAAACACTCACACACAACTCACTCACACACAACTCACTCACACACACAACTCACACACACACACACACACATTCACACACACACTCACTCACACACATTCACACACACATTCACACACACACTCTCACACACACACACATTCACACACACAAACAATCACACACACTCACACACTCACGCACACAACTCACTTACATACACTCACTCACACACACTCACTCACACACACAACTCATTCACGCACACTTACTCACACACACTCACAAACACACACTCACACACATAATCTCGTACTCACACACACAACTCACTTACACTCACTAACACACACAATTCACTCACACACACAACTCACTCACAGTCACACATTCACTCACACACACTCTCTCACACACACAACTCTCTCACACACACAACTCACTCACTCACACAGATTCACTCACACACACTCACTCACACACACACACAACGCACTCACACACACAACTCACTCACACACACAACTCATTCACTCACACACACTCACTCACACACAACTCACTCACTCACACAACTCACTCACACACACAACTCACTCACTCACACACACTCACTCACACACACACACACAACGCACTCACACACACAACTCACTCACACACACAACTCATTCACACACACACAACTCACTCACACACACAACTCATTCACTCACACACACTCACTCACACACAACTCACTCACTTACACAACTCACACACACACACACAACTCACTCACTCACACAACTCACTCACACACACACAACTCACTCACTCACACACATTCACTCACTCACACAACTCACTCACACACACAACTCACTCACTCACACACATTCACTCACACACACTCACTCACACACACAACTCACTCACACGCACAACTCACTCACACACACAACTCACTGACTCACACACACACAACTCACTCACACTCACTCACAAACACAACTCACTCACACACAACTCACTCACACACACAACTCACTCACTCACACAACTCACTCACACACACACACAACTCACTCACACACACTCACTCACAGACACACTCACTCACTCACACATATAACTGACTCACACACACACTCACTCACACACATACACAACACACTCACAGAGACACTCACTCACACACACACTCACACACACTCACTCACACACACTCACTCACAACACAACTCACTCACACTCACTACTCACAAACAAAACTCACTCTCACACACACTCACACATACACACTCACACACACAACTCACTCACACGCACAACTCACTCACACACACAACTCACTGACTCACACACACACACAACTCACTCACACTCACTCACACACACAACTCACTCACACACAACTCACTCACACACACAACTCACTCACTCACACACACAAACTCACTCACACACACTCACTCACAGACACACTCACTCACACACATAACTGACTCACACACACACTCACTCACACACACACTCACTCACACACATACACAACACACTCACAGACACACTCACTCACACACACTCACACACACTCACTCACACACACTCACTCACAACACAACTCACTCACACTCACTCACTCACAAACAAAACTCACTCTCACACACACATACACACAACTCACTCACACACACACACTCACTCACACACACAACTCACTCACACACACAACTCACTCACTCACACACATTCACTCACACACACTCACTCACACACACTCACTCACTCACACACACTCACTCACACACACACATTCACACACACAACTCACTCACACACAAACACTAACACACAACTCACTCACACACAACTCACTCACACACACTCACACACACAACTCACACACACACACACACATTCACACACACACTCACTCACACACATTCACACACACATTCACACACACACTCTCACACACACACACATTCACACACACAAACACTCACACACACTCACACTCACACACTCACATGCACACACTCACACACACAACTCACTTACATACACTCACTCACTCACACACACTCAATCACACACATAACTCACTCACACACACACTCACTCACACACATACACAACACACTCACAGACACACTCACTCACACACATAACTCACTCACACACACACTCACTCACACACATACACAACACACTCACAGACACACTCACTCACACACACTCACACACACTCACTCACACACACTCACTCACAACACAACTCACTCACACTCACTCACTCACAAACAAAACTCACTCTCACACACTCACACATACACACTCACACACACAACTCACTCACACGCACAACTCACTCACACACACAACTCACTGACTCACACACACACACAACTCACTCACACTCACTCACACACACAACTCACTCACACACAACTCACTCACACACACAACTCACTCACTCACACACACAACTCACTCACACAAACACATTCACACACACAACTCACTCACACACAAACACTCACACACAACTCACTCACACACAACTCACTCACACACACTCACACACACAACTCACACACACACACACATTCACACACACACTCACTCACACACATTCACACACACATTCACACACACACTCTCACACACACACACATTCACACACACAAACACTCACACGCACTCACACTCACACACTCACATGCACACACTCACACACACAACTCACTTACATACACTCACTCACTCACACACACTCAATCACACACACAACTCACTCACACGCACAACTCACTCACACACACAACTCACTCACATACACACTCACACACACACACACAACTCACTCACACACAAACACTCACACACAACTCACTCACACACAACTCACTCACACACACTCACACACACAACTCACACACACACACATTCACACACACACTCACTCACACACATTCACACACACATTCACACACACACTCTCACACACACACACATTCACACACACAAACACTCACACACACTCACACTCACATGCACACACTCACACACACAACGCACTTACATACACTCACTCAATCACACACACTCAATCACACACACAACTCACTCACACGCACAACTCACTCACACACACAACTCACTGACTCACACACACACACA